>NC_066893.1:24664896-24692396 GCF_022985175.1 Labeo rohita
CTTCAGTATTAGTTGCCAAATCAATGTACACACACACACACACACACACATATATATATATATATATAAAAATAATGTATGTATGTATATATATATATATATATCTTTTTTTTTTATATAATCTTTTTTTTTTAACATTTTTAATTTGTTTTATTTTTTTAACTCTTAAACTGGTTACTGTTATTTAATTTAATTGAAATGAAATTTTAATTCAATTTTAATTTATTTAAAATTAAATCATTATATATATAAAAAATAAAACAACAATGTTTTATTAATTACTGTGAGTTAATTTTTTTCAATATTTTCATTTTTTTTCTATTTTTTTTTTCCCGGTATTTCTATTTCATTTAGTTGAAATAGAAATATTTTAAAAAGGTTTTATTTTATTTTATTTTAAACTGACTATTATTATAAATTACTATTAAATGTAGATAGCTTAAATTTAATTTAATTAAAATGAAATAAAACATAAATATAAAATAAATTATAAATATTTATAATTTAATATTTTATAGAATATAAAATAAAAAATAAAAATAAATATTAAACAAATTGAAATAAATATTTCTACATGTATATATAAATAACATAAATTAATATAAAGTAATGGAAATAAAATAATGAAAATGATCAAATATATATAAGTGCTGTCAACCGCATGCAAAATAAAAGTTTGTGTTTACATAACGTGCATATGCTGAGTATATTTACATGTAAATATAAATACAGACACATACAAGTATATATTTAAGAAATAAATGAAATATATATTTATATATAACAAATCATATATAAATATAAATACATATATACGTGTAAATATTTATATATACATAATATGCACAGCACACACATGTTATGTAAACATAACCTTTTATTTTGGATGTGATTAATCGCGATTAATCGATTTTGGATGCAAAGAAAGTACACAGGTCAAAAGTCATCTCACGTTGGCCTCAGGCTAGTCTGATGTGTTTTTTCCAGCAGGAAAGAGGTTTATTATCTGTCTTGTGAAAATCATCACACACTCACTTGCGTCTCTGTTTGGTCTCTGGCTCGCCTGATGTGGTTGTCGTGGTTACAGAATTCGAGACTGGGTCCTTCTTTTCTGCCTCTTCCTGAGCCGACCTGCGAAAAACACACCAGATCATACGAATGCAAAAGAGACACGGCCAAATCACACACAATCAGAGACACACGCACCTCTGAGCCACTAGATTATTGAGGCGACTCAGTCCAGAGGTTGCCGTGGTTACAGAGGTCACTGAGGGGTCGTCAAGTTTCCTGCCATAAGATGAGCTGCGAGGTAACGAGGGGTTCTGAGCGGACACATCACCGGCGGACTGGCTGTTCAATCGGCGCGTATATGAAGAGCTGCGGCTCAACAAGCTACGAACACACAGGAGGATGGATGAGGTTACAAAATCTCAAAACAGGAAATAGTCTGTGCTTCCTGTGTCTCTCACCTGCTGGAGGTGTCGGGGTTAGTGCTGGTGTCACTGATGCTGAAAAGGCGTCTGGATGGAGTTGGCTGAACACGGGCCAACCTGGGCTCCTGAACACAGGAAATAATAAATAAAATAAATAAATAAAATAAAATAAAATAAAAGAAATGTACACATTAATACACTACCGGTCAAAAGTTTTTGAACAGTAAGATTTTTAATGTTTTTTTTTTTTTTTTTTTTTTTTAATTCTCCTGCCCACCAAGCCTGCATTTAGTTGATCCAAAATACAGCAAAAACAGTACATTTCTAAATATTTTTACCATTTAAAATAACTGTTTTCTAAACTGTTTGCTGAACATTCAGCTCTGATCACAGGAATAAATTAAATTTTAAAGTATATATATATATATATATATATATACACACATACATACATACATATACATACATATATATATATGTGTATGTATATATATATATATATATATATATATATTCAAATAGAAAAGAGTTATTTTAAATAGTAAAAATTTCAAAATTTTACTGCTTTTGCTGTACTTTGGATCAAATAAATGCAGGCTTGATGAGCAGAACAGACTTATTTATATTTAATGCAGTTATCTATTTTGTAATATTAGTTTAACTGTTTTATTGACTTTTTCATTCTAAATAATTAAAAAGCAATTAAGTCACATATTTTAAAAGTTTTTGAAAAACAAAAAATATATGGTCAAAAATACAGTAATTACACTAATATTGTGAAATATTACTATAATTTAAAATAACTGTTTTCTATTAGAATTTTTTAATACTTTTAAAGGTTCCTTAAAAGAAAAAGGGTAAAAAATGCAGTAATATGCAGTAATAAAAACAGTAATATTGTGAAATATTATTATAATTTATACCTTTATATCTATTTTCTATTTGGATTTTTTTTATATTTTTAAAAGTTTTTGAATGAAAAATGGTAAAATATTGGTAAAAAAAAACAAACAAAGTAAAAACAGTAATATTGTGAAATATTATTATAATTTATACCTATATAATTTATACCTTTATATCTACTTTCTATTTGGATTTTTTTATACTTTTAAAAGGTTTTGAACGAAAAATGGTAAAATATTGGTAAAAACAATAATATTGTGAAGTATAACTATAATTCAAAATAACAGTTTTCTATTTGATTTTTTTTTATACTTTAAAAGTTCTTAAAAAAGGAAAAGGATAAACAAATTGGTCAAAAATAGTACAGTACAGTAAAAACTGTAATATTGTGAAATATTAGTATAATTTAAAATAACCATTTACTATTTTAATTTTTGTAAAAAAGGGTAAAATAATGGTCAAAATACAGTAAATACAGTAATATTGTGAAATACTGCTGTAATTTAAAATAACCATTTTCTATTTTAATTTAAAAAGGGGGGTAAAAAATGGTCAAAATACAGTAAAAACAGTAATATTGTAAAATATTACTACAATTTAAAATAACCATTTTCTATTTTTTTTTTTAAAGGGTAAAAAAAATGGTCAAAATATAGTAAAAACAGTAATATTGTAAAATATTACTATAATTCAAAATAACTGTTTTCTATTTTAATATATTTTAAATATAATTTATTCCTGTGACGCAAAGCTGAATTTTCATCATCGTTAATCCAGTCTTCAGTGTCAGTTCAGTTTGCAATTTTTTGCACTTTTAATACTTGCAGGCCTCAAAAGTATTAGAACAGCATTTATCTGAAATTTGAAACACTATAAATCTCTCTACTGTCACTTTTGATCACTTTAATGCATTGTTGCTTAGAAACAGTTTTTATTTTTTTAATCTTACAAAAGTGTATATGACATATTTATCTTGTTATATATTTTGGTTTGCATTCAAGTTCCAAATAAAAAGGTACAACAATTTGTCATTTTTTTTAATTCAGTGAACTGTCCAACAATAGGCCTTACCACATGGTTATTTAATATATAAATCATCTTTTTGTTGGATTCTCCATTTGTTGATATAATTACAGTGACAGATCATTTCTGTGATTTAATGTCAAGATTTTGGTCATACTGTCCACTCATACAGTGCATACAGTATCTATATAGTATATATGTGTTACCTTATTGTCAGATTCAGAGCTCAGTCTGGGACTGGATGCAGAGCGTGTCATTCCCAGTTTAGTTTCGGCGTCCTTGAGGGCCTCGCTGACTGGATCAGAGGCCCCGGCCGAGCCCAGTGTCACAGAACTTCCTGCTTTACGCAAAGACGTTCTCCAGGAACCTGGAGCCTCTGTCACCGAGGTCCGGACGGGTTCGGCCTACAAGCAGAACGCACACCATTATATTATATTACATTACATCACATTACATTATATATTTGAAAATACATTCAAATACTGTACATATCAATTTACCTATTATTATTATTAGGGGCTGGGTGGTTGTTATTTTATAAGCTTAATATAGTTATATAAGTCTTATAAGGCTTATTATAGTTAATGAAAAAAAAAAAAAAAAAAAAACAAATTCTAAATAAAAAAATTTTTCAGGTAGTTGCCAAAGCCGCTTTTCTCATTTTCATTTAGTTTAACTTGAACTAAAATATAACTAAAAACTAAAACAAAAATTCTTAAAAACTATATAGACATATTAAAAACTAATAAAAAAAAAGACTAAAACTAAAACTTTAGTTGAAATTAAAGTAAAAATTGAAACAATTTTAAAACAAAAACATTCAAAATAAAGAAAGAAAAATTATAATAGTATCTAAAGAATGATATAAAGATTACATTTTATTATACTATGGTATATGTATTATATTACCTTGAAGGCTTAATATAGTTATATAAGTCTTACAAGGCTTATTATAGTTAATTAAAAGTAAAACAAAAAAATATTTTCATAATAATTAAATTAATAAATTAATTACACTTTTTTCCAGATCAAATCAAAGCAGCATTTCACATTTCATTTTCATTTAGCTTAACTTGATGAACTAAAATAAAGTTAAAACTGCAAAAAAAATTAATAAAAACTACACAGATATGTAGAAACTAAGATATATAGAAACCAGATATAGTTAAAAAAAAAAAAAAAAAAAAAAAAAAAAAGACCACTAACAAAATTACTAAAACTTCAGTTAAAATTAACAATACTATTACAATATTATTATTAAAATATATATATTGAAAAAAATATATTTCTTTTACTCCAAAAATAAATAAAACCATTATAATTTTTAAATATAGCTACAGCTATATTACAATGATTGGGTTTTATTACTAAAAATGTTATTATTATCAGCCACTCAAATTATAATTTTTGTCTGCTGAATTGGCCTTTAGTTTATGATTCATTACTATTTTAGCATATATTATCACTCTGTACTACAGAGGGAAAAAAAAAAAAAATCAACATCAATAAGTTCATATGGAAAGCCAGAAATTTGTCAAATTGTTTTGGACATTCAAGCTCTAAAGAAAAAAAAAATAAAAATAAAATAAAATAATTATAAAATAAAATAAAATAAAATCTGACTTTTCAGAAAACTGAATGCTTTGAGCAAGTTTTTAGACATCATCAGTTGTCTGGTCACCTTTTTAACCTGGTTAAGGGCAGTGTTGGTCACAGAGCTTGCTACGGACGCTGCATTTCGTTTGTTGTTCAAGTTGTTGATCATTTCTCGAGTTTTGGCTTTTTCTAAAAAGATACAGATAAAATCATCAGTTAGCTAATGTGATTTTTGATTTCTAGAAAAAAATGGGCGGGGTTTGGTCACCTGACTCTGCGTCACTTTCTGATTCGCTCTCTTCCTCTGAACTGGAGCTGCTGGAGGGTTTGGATTGGCCTGCTGTGCGCGTCGACTCGTCTTCATCCTCTTCTGTGGGCGGAGTCTGGAGTGTGGGCGGAGCATGTTTCTCTCGCTCATGCAGAGTGATCTTCTCTTTACTGCTCATACGAGAGATGGACGTCCTGTAAGGGACATAAAAATCAACAAATCAGTGACAGCTCAGAATATGTCATGTTATATAACTAGGGCTGAGCGAAAAATCCAATATTTATTAATGAATCAGTTTTTGATTCAAAACTCTGATTTAATGATTTGCTTCATTACTAAAAAAAAATCTGGGTTTTCTGGGTTTTGTCACACAGGAAGTGATACGTAATGGGACACCGTATGTGACGTTACCTGCGAGGGCGAGCTGGCGCCATGGAAACAGGTGGGCTGGTCTCAATGACGGGCGTCTGGATCTTCTGTTTCTCTGAACGCATCTTCAGGAGATAAAAACATCAACAACAGCTCTTGACAACTCATCATTAATTCAACCATAACTATCCCTCATCTTTTTATTTTAGCATAAATAAAGGTAAATCTGACAGAAAGAGTCAAGAATGTCATATCAAATATCAAGTCATATATCAACACAAAATCAAAAGGAAAAAAAATTCTGCCTAAAGCAAATTTACATTTCTACTTTTATATATTCAAATATTTTATTATTATTATTAATAATAATAGTATATTTATTACAGTGCTAGTTTGCATTTTATTTCTTCAGTATTTAATTTATAATTTCTCATATTTTTACAATGCAATTCATTAATTCGATGATGATTATCTCACTGTAAAGTCATATATCACCACAAAACCAAAATGCCTTTTTACATTTATATATTAATAATATTAATGATAATAATAATAAATATTATTATTATTATTAGTATTAGTATTATTATTATTGTTATTATTATTATATTTGAATTTATAATGATAATATGCATACACATATATATTTCTCATTTTCAACATTTCTCTGTACTTGATCTACCAAAATAATTAAAGGTAAAGTGAAATAAAAAGTAATAAAAATAAATCAATAAATTAATTTAATTATTTATTTAATTTTATTTAAGTTAAAAATAAAATAAAAATTTGTGTATTTTAATACAAAAACATTCAAAATATTAACAAAAACTATACTTCTACTAAAAAAAACACTGCTTATATTATATTATATTATATTATATTATATTACATTACATTACATTACATTACATTACATTACATTCTATTTACACAATATATTTTTTCAATCCAAAATTTAAGTAAAATCATTACAATTTTTAAATATAGCCACAGGAATGATTGGGTATTTTTACTGATTATTTTATTACCATCAGCACAATACAAAATCTATTTATTTTACTGTAAATTTCATGGTTCAAATGTTTACAGTAAATTTCACAGGAACTGTCAAAATATGTCAAAGTCACATATCATGACAAAATAAAAAATACATAGATTATATTCTGCATTAAGAAAATGGAGCATAAGTGCATTTTACATGTATATATTAATAATAATAGTAATATTTTATTATTATTTGAAAAAATATATATAATCTCAATTCTGACCTTGTGAGATTCACTTAAAGGTTAGGATTTTTAACTTCTTTGATAATTAGTATATAATTAGCATAATTAGTATATTCTGCATGAAGAAAATTAATTCTATATCTATCTATCTATCTATCTATCTATTAGGGATGCAACAATACAGTTAGTCCATGGTTCAATACGTATCTCGGTTTTTATCCGCGGTTTTCGGTTCAGTTCGGTTCAGGTTTTTTTTTGCAACAAATTAACAAAATACTCCCTTAAACCTCTATACATTGAAAAAAAGCATGGTTTAGTGTATGTCTGCTTTTTTTTTTTTGAGAGAGAGGTTTTATTTTTTCGATTTTTAAGCAAAATAGAATGGGTTTCATTCAAATTGGACGCTAGAGGGCGCCCTCGTGCAGTAAATCCACATATGCGTCAAAGTAGTAGCGCTGATTACGTTCCGTTCCAGCTTCTCTAATGTGGATAAAGGCATCGCTATTGCGGTGAGTCTGTGACTGGATAAAAAAGATATAACCCTAAACGTTTTGAATGATGAAACGTTAATATATGGTTTATCTGTGTTCTTCAAGCCATCTCGTGTATTCATAAGCTATTGCTAATCTACATACATTGAATATGAGTATAGAATTTATCGTCTGCCTCATTCTGTGGTAAGAATCCACAGCAGATCATATAAGGAAGTTATTTCAAACACTCGACTGATGTTGAGAATTAAAAACAAGTTCTAATGTTTTGTTTTTATAACTCTTGTTGGACAACAGGTTTAGAAAGCCTTATCATTGCATGTCATTAGAAGGGAAGATACTCTGCATGTGTTGCTTTTACAAATATATTCGGGGAAGTGTTTCCTCATTTCAGCACGTGAAATCGCTGGCGCACATACAGCAAATTCCGAGAGAGAAATAAAACAAGGAAGATATTTAAATGCAAAACCGAAAAACCGCAATTCACAAGCGAGTATTGAACCGTGAAGGTCGTACCTACTATCTATCTATCTATCTATCTATCTATCTATCTATATATATATATATATATATATATATTAGGGGTGTAACGGTTCACAAAAATCACGGTTCGGTTCGATACGACACAGTGGTGTCACGGTTTGGTATGTTTTCGATACAGCAAAAAAAAAAAAAAAAAAAAAAACCAGATAATTCCTTTGATTTTTTTCACTTTTTTATTTATTAAAACATCAAAAAAGTATGATCTTGTTTTTTTCATTTACTTTAAACAATGATGGAGCTATTCTTCACCCATCTTCTGGGGTTTCTTTTTAGCAGCATATAAAACAAAACCTCCTTTATAACCAAAACCAAAAAGCTCCTGATAAAAAAAAAATTAATGTAATATTGTAGTAGTTATAAACTAATAGAAAGACGTCCAGCTGTCTGTTATCAGAGCAATCGCTGGTGCTTCGGCCAACTGGTTCTCTATTTGGGCTTTTGTTTTTCTGTACAAAGCAGGAATTTAATAGCCGCTTTTCCACTTCGCTTAACCGTTCCGTTCCGTGCCGATCCGGGCTAGTCAGCACGGATACGGTTTCATTTTCCACTGTGGAGCCGATAACGGAACTCTTTGGAATGTAAATACAAATGCCTTAGTCGTTGCCTTGTTAATGCAATTGTAATATAAACAGAGATATGATCAGATATTTCTGTTTTTGGGACTTCGTTAAATAACAGAAAAAAAGGACACAACTATAAACAACGCAAAAAATAAAATAAACAGAAGGCGACGACAGGTACAACGTTACCAACAAATGCTGAGGGGATATGCATGCCAACGGAGACAAACACAGAAGGTAAAACCTTTCTGAAAACTAACACATTTATTGACAGTATTAATGCATGAGCTATGAATTCCGGGCCGAGAACAGTTTGTAATCGTGCCGTGCCGTACCAGGCTCAGGTGGAAACACAACTGGAACCATACCTGACCGTTATAAGAACCGTTCGGCGCGATAGTAGAAAAGCGGCTATATTACACACTTTATTCTCTTTTATTTTTTTCAAATATAAAAGTATTTTTCTGAATTGTTCGGTTCGTAATGCGTACCGAACCGAAAGCCTCGTACCGAACGGTTCAATACGAATACGCGTATCGTTACACCCCTAATATATATATATATATATATATATATATATATATATATAGGGGTGTAACGATACGCGTATTCGTATACACTTATTATTTATATTATTATTTATATACACTTATTATTTATTTATTTTTTTTCAGTTGTGAGATTCAGTTCTTTAAAATTGCTCACCTGTCAAACCAAGCCGCAACTAGCTATAAAGTAGGACGTGCTTATGCATTAATAGAGCCATTAACGCTGATAAGCTGATATCTCAAACAAGGTCCAACGCATTTTTGACTGTGAAATTCCTAATAAACACACCACTGATGCATTCAACCTTAACTGCACACACTTCCTTGAAAGATCCTCATACCGAATGCAAAGTTCTTTCAAGCACGGACGGAGATGTGTTTAATAATGTCGGCTCCACATAGCAGACAAACGCTGTTGTTTTTGGGACTGTCATGCGGCAAAGCTATCTGCTCATTTGCTCAAAGTGAAAGCGCTCTTTGAACACAAACCAAAGAGGTGATAAGATAGCGGACATATAAACACAAGCAAAACTTACAGCATTCTGCTTCTTCTGCAGTTCTTCCAAATTATCAACGATGTTCTCATCGGCTACGTCGAGTGGAGTTTGGCCCTGTGATACACAAACGCACAATATCTTAAAATTCAATTGATTGTGATTGGTCACATTTACATCCATTTCTTCACTCATTTTATAAGTAGCCATGTACAGGCACCATAACGTACACTCAGCTAGTCATTATTGTAAAATAAACACCTTTAGGATGATAACAGACCAGCGTACCACATTATTGACAGCATTCATGTCACACATGTGTTCAGCCAGAAGATTGCAGGCCTCTTCCTGTCCCCAGTGAGCCGCCGCGTGGAAAGCCGTCCAGCCATCACTGTCCCGACTGTCCACGTCTATCCCACACTTCAACAGCACCCTGGTGAGCAGAAAAACACAAAACCAGTCATAAGTAGCATGGGTATATTTGTAGCAATAGCCAACAAAACATTGCATGGGTCAAAATGATAAATTATTTTATGCCAGAGATTATTAGGATATTGAGTAAATATCACTTACTTTAACACCTCAATGTATCCTTTAGCAGCAGCGACATGCAGCGCCGTGGCCTGAGTGTTCGGATGAGGCACCAGAGAGCCACTTCCTGCCAACACGGCCATGGCATCCTGGAGCATCACTCTCTCTTCCTCTCTCCTGGCTTGATCCACATCAATGCCTGAAAAATTATTCAAAAGTCATAAAATTCAAAGAAAGTTTCAGTATATGACACATAACAGGTGGTTTAAGGAACAATGATGTTTAAAAAGTCTCTGTTTGGTTCTTCACGGAAACAGATTTGGAGAAATGCAGCATTGCATCACTTGCTCACCAACGCATCCTCTACAGTGAATGGGTGCCGTCAAAATGAGAGTCCAAACAGCTGATAAACACATCACAATAATCCACAACCAATCCAGTACATCAATTAACATCTTGTGAAGTAAAAAGCTGCATGTTTGTAAGAAGCAAATTCACCATTAAGATGTTTTAACTTCAAATTGTCACTTTCAGCCAAAAGTCCATAATCCATAATAATACTTCCTCCAGTAAAAAAAAAGTCCATCTCATGTTGTCTTGTCACATCAAAATCCACCCACATATTTGTTAAGAACTATTTTGGCTTGTAAACAGTGCATATTTCTTTCCTGATTCAGATAAGATGGCTTTTTTACTGGAGGAAGCAAAGTTATGGATAGAGAACTCACATTTTAGCAACGGTTTGAAGTTAAAATGTGTTGTTCAAGGATTTTTTTTCTTACAAACACTAATTTTTGCTTCACAAGATGTTAACCAATGAACTGGAGTGGTGTGGATTACTTGTGGATTACTGTGATGTTTTTATCAGCTGTCTGGATTCTCATTCTGACGGCACCCATTCACATCCATTGGTGAGCAAGTGATGTAATGCTACATTTCTCCAAATCTGATGAAGAAATAAACTCATCTACATCTTGGATGGCCTGAGGGGGAGTACATTCAAACAAGATGACATTTTCACTGAAGAAAGCCATATTATGGATTACGAAGTCACATTTTGGCCAGAAGCAACAACTTAAAGTTAAAACATTTTAACGATGGATTTGTTTCTTACAAACACGCAGCTTTTCATCTACCAAGATGTTAACTGATGAACTAGAGTGGTTGGATTATTGTGATGTTTTAATCAGTTGTTTGGGCTCTCATTCTGATGGCACCCATTCACATCCATTGGTGAGCAAGTGATGCAATGCTAAATTTTCCAAATCTGATGAAGAAATAAACTCATCTACATTTTGGATGGCTTATGGGTGAGTACATTCAACCAAGACGACTTTTTCACTGGAGAAAGCGATATTGTAGATTACGGAGTCATATTTTGGCCAGAAGAGACCATTTAAAGTTAAAACGTTTTAATGATGGATTTGTTTCTTACAAACACGTAGCTTTTAATCTACCAAAATGTTAACTGATGGACTAGAGTGGTGTGGATTATTGTCATGTTTTTATCAGTTGTTTGGACTCTCATTCTGACGGCACCCATTCACATCCATTGGTGAGCAAGTGATGCAACGCTACATTTCTCCAAATCCGAAAAATGAAGAAACAAACTCATCTACATCTTGGATGGCCTCAGGATGAGTAAATTATTAGCACATTTTCACCTTTGGGTGAACTATTCCTTCCAGGACACAAAGACACACCCACATCCACAAAACCAATCACATCTAATGAGCTGCAGGAGGAAGTTTATAAAATCCTTGCGCAGCTCCAGTGTTTTTAATTAAGTTTTTGATGTGGGAAATTCACATGCTGTTACTGTTAAAACCAAACATCCTATAAACACGCACACACATCTACAATGAGCTTCTGTAAGCGCTTGTGTGTCAACTAAGGTTTTAATGGGATCAAGCACAGCAGGTCACGATCAGACAGATGGAGAGTTTAAGAAAATTCTTTAAAGGAATGTCGCAGTTTGATATCTGAATTATAAAGAAATTATATTTTTGCACAAAAAAAAGTAGTAGTTTTTAAGTAGTTTTTTGTTTGTTTTTTTATCAGAAAATTGTTTATGAACACAATTATGCAGTCGGTAAAGTTTAGCATGAATGACTGACAGAAGAGTAGGCCGTCCTTTACTGTCAGGATAAATTAATGCTACGCAGAAAATGCAGTGTGCAGCATCATTACTCCAGTCTTCAGTGTCACGTGATCCTTCAGAAATCATTCTAATATGCTGATATTGCTGGTCAAGAAACATTTATTATTATCAATATTTAAAACAGCTGACAGTACATTACTTTCAGGATTCTTTGATGAATAGAAAGATCCAAAGATCAGCATTTATCTGAAATAAAATGCTTTTGTAACATACTATACTATACCATTCAAAAGCTTGGAGTCAATATAATGTTTTTATTTTTTAGGAAAAGAAATGATAGAAATGAATGTTTTTATTGATAAAAAGTGATGATAAAGACATTTATAGTGTTACAATAGATTTCTATTTCAAATAAATGCTGTTCTTTTGAACTTTTTATTCATCAAAGAAACCTGAAAAAAAAAAAATCTGTTTTCAACTTAATAATAATAAATGTTTTTGAGCAGCAAATCAGAATATTAGAATGATTTCCAAAGAATCATGTGACTGGAGTAATGAAGATAAAAATTCAGCTTCGAAATCACAGGAATAAATTAATTAATTTTAAAAAACATTAAAATAGAAAACAGTTATTTTAAACAGTAAAAATATTTCATAACCGCTACTGTTTTTGCTGTACTTCAGATCAAATAAATACAGGCTTGGTGAACAGAAGAGACTTCTTTAAAAAAAACAAAAAAACATTAAAAATCTTACTATTCAAAAACTTTTGACTGGTAGTGTATATACTATTATAGTATTCATTAATATCTTGAAGTAGCATTTATTGTAATATTTCAATATAATATTTAATTTTAGTCATTTTGTTAGGTGCTCTTGTCTTTTCTTTTCTTTTTTTTTTTTTTTTTTTAAATATTTCTATTTAGCTTTAACATATTTATTTCAGCTAGTTGCCAAGGAATCCTTTTTTATTATCATTTAAGTTTTTTAGGTTTACATTTTCATGTTTATTTTATTTACAATTTTTTAAATAGCTTTAATGGCAATGTCTCTGTCTTTTTACAGTCTCAAATTCCCCCTTTCACTCCGTCATCTTTCTCTTCCTCTAGGTTTTGAATCTCTCACCCTGTTTTTTAATCTCTCCTTTAAGCAACCTCCCCATGGCGTCCTCAGTGGCGACGTCCACAGGAAGTTCACCCTCGCTGTTCACGGCTCCCACATGAGCGCCGTGTTCGATCAAGTACCTGCAACAGTTAAGAAGAAAACAAAAATGACATTGTTGCAATGGTAAACTTCGAACAGTCATGACTCTACTTCCAGAAGATTCCAATAGAATCTGACTAAAGATTAAAGCACACAGAACATAAACATTCCATATTATCAGTACTCTAAATCAAGAGTTACTGACTTTGCGATCTGGATGAAGCCGCAGGAGGCCGCGGCGTGGAGGGGCGTCCAGCCCTCATTGTCTCCTCTGTTCACGTCACTGCCGCTCTCCACCAGAAACTGAACCATATCTGCGTTTTCATCAATACAGGCCTGAGGACAGAACGAGAAAATGAGTTTAATCAATGTAAATATGAATAATAACAAAGATTAACTCTATAAAATAACTGTTCTGGCTGAAAATGACATGGTTATGTAAGTTTACCACTCAGATTCTCTTGTGAAAAAATGTAAAAATGTAAAAAATTTATGTTAAGGCTAATAATAAATCTGATAAAAACACTTTGTTTGGAAAAACACATTCTCAATACTAAAATCAACATCAGTTTTTGTATTGTTTCAGTCGTAGTTAACTATAATAACCTTATTACATCCCTACTAATAAATCATTCATCTTCAAGTCTGTACATGTATTTTTCAAGCATAAGACACTGCCCTTAACCTTTGACCTTAGATTACGCATAACGTGTAAATGAATGAGCACAAAGTGATGCATCACTCTTATCAGCTGAGTACTCGGTTTGAATAACTCTATTGACAATTATCATGACTTTGCTAGTGACGTCAATCTTTACAACACCACTGGTGCCAGTGTCATGTTGCATCATGGGAAATATGTTTTTATGTCCCTAGAGTTTCAGTCAAACACAGCTGCCATTGGCTGCAGGCAAAACAATAATTAGTCAGTGAAGCGTTTACATGATGGATGTGTTACTGTACACATACTGTACATGTGCAGGTTGTAATCAGCGATGAGCAGTAACGTCCTAAAAGCAGCAGCAGTAATGACTCAACTACATTTTTTACTAGTAGCTCATGTGTTTTCAAAATACTGTAGCTTTTCCAATAACAAGCTATTTTGTTAGCAGCGGTGTAGCAGGTCTGAATACTACAACACCATGTTATGACACCAAACTGTATTAGGAAAGCTGAGGTGATGAGTGTACACATTTAGGTTGTCTCTGTCAGTTTTGATTCAATTTACAAATCAGTTCATTTCAATGAAAAATTTAAATTGAAATGAAATGAGTAAAATTCTCCTAAATTGTCCAAAATGAGTCCAAAATGTCCGAATCCATGTCAAATTTGAGAAAAAGTCCATCTGAGTCAGAGTTTAATCATAATTGTAGTCTTAAGTACACCAACTTTACTAGTGATTATGAATACGCTCAAAGTTTTATGAAATAAATGAAGTTGTTTAGATTGTTGTATTTGGTGCTAATTTTTCTGTTCAAGTTTAGTGCAGTCAACCTAAGTAACTAAGTAATGTAAGTAAGGGAGTAAGTAAATCAAGTAATTGAATGGTAAACTGACCCGAGTTAGTAAGTAAAGTAACTAAGTAATGTAAGTCAAATATCTAAGTAAGGTAAGTAACTAAGTAAAGAAAGTGACTAAGTAAATTTAGTAACTGAATGGTAAACTAGCCGGAGTTAGTCAAGTAACTAAGTAAGGTAAGTAACCTAAGTAACTAAGTAAGCAAAGTAAGTGAGTAAGTAAAATAAGTAACTGGCCTGAGTTAGTAAGAAAAGTAATGTAAGTAAGTAAAGTAAGTAACTGAATGGTAAACTGACCTGAATTAGTAAGTAAAGTAACTAAGTAAGGTACGTAACCCAAGTAACTAAGTAAGCAAAGTAAGTGAGTAAGTAAAATAAGTAACTGGCCTGAGTAAGTAAAGTAACTAAGTAAAGTAAGTAACTCGACAGTCAACCTGACCTGAGTTAGTAAAGTAAAAGTAACTAAGTAAAGTAAGTAACTGAACAGTCAACCTAAACAGAGTTAATAAGTAAAGTAACTAAGTAACTAAGTATATAAAGTAAGTAACTGAACAGTCAACCTGAACTGAGTTAGTAAGTAAACTATTTAACTACATATATGAACAGTCAACCTGACCTCAGTTAGTAAGTAAAGTAATTAAGTAAGCAAAGTAAGTAACTGAACAGTCAACCTGACTTGAGTTAATAAAGCAAGTAATATAACTAACTTAACAGTTAGTAAGTAAAGTAACTAAGTAACTAAGTAAAGTAACTGAACAATGAGTAAGTAAAGTAACTAAGTAACTAATAAAATAAAGTAAGAAACTGACCAGTCAGACCTGAGTTAGTAATGTAACTAAGTAAAGTACAGGCATGAAAATGGGTCAGGGGTGAAAAAGGTGAGAAGGGTGCTCGAGGGGTGATGTGGCCTCTGATGAGGCCGGGAGGTGGGGGGACTCCCACAGAATAAATATTACGGCCTCATTAGGGGACATGCTGTAACTTAACTTATTTATTCTTCCATCATGATTGACAGCCAAGTTTTTTGTTTGTTTGTTTTTTTGGGCAAAGAAATCAACCTAATAAGTGTTTTCTACCATTATCGAAAAACATACCATCAACCACAAATGCTATTTGCTATTAATTTTACAGTAGCCAAATAAGTTGAATGGAGTAATAAGCCAAGCACAGGTTCTGAAAAAATACTGTATTGACATTTGTCTAAAGACATATGAAATAGAGCTGCATCGTTCTGCCCTAACACACGCATACTGCAAAAATAATGTTTGTATTAGTGTTAACGATACTTTAGCATTAAATGTAACTTACTCTCTTAAGGGTACGTTCACATGAAGCATCTAAAAACGCGTGGAAAACGCGAGGCGCATCACTTCCTCCACCAATTTCAAAGCACTTGGGCGTTTGCGCTTCTGTAGCGTCTGCTGTTACTAGGCAACCATGAAGGCGCTGTCAGTTACAAAAACATTTCTGCTTTGGATTTTAAACTGCGCGGCTCCATTGAAAATACGATTTGAAATGGCTCAAATCCACTTTATATTAAGTTTTAATTAATCAATAAATACCATCCAAGACCCCACCCCCACCCCCACCCCCTCAAAAAGAATTTCTCATCGGATTTACACGATTCACGTGGGTCACCTGTTTTGGCTTCAAAACGGCGAATTTCGCCGAAAGGTGAGGGATTTTCATGCCTGAAAGTAAATAACTGAACATTCAACCTGACATGAGTTAGTAAAGTAACCAAGTAACTAAGTAAAGTAACTGAACAGTCAACCTGACCTGAGTTAGTAAGTAAACTATTTAACTAAGTATTTGAAGTCAACCTGACCTGAGTTAGTAAAGTAACTAAATAATTAAGTAACTGAACAGTCAACCTGAACTGAGTAAGTAAGTAAAGTAACTAAGTAACTAAGTAAAGTAACTGCAGTCAACCTGACTTGAGTTAGTAAAGCAAGTAATATAACTAAGTAACTGAACAGTTAGTAAATAAAGTAACCGAGTAGCCAAGTAAAATAACTGAATAGTCAACCTGACCTGAGTTAGTAAGTAAAGTAACTAAGTAACTAATGAATGAAAGTAACAAACGTAACAGTCAGACCTGAGTTAGTAATGGAACTAAGTAAAGTAAGTAACTGAACAGTCAACCTGACCTGAGTAAGTAAACTAACCAAGTAACTAAGTAAAGTAACTGAATAGTCAACCTGACCTGAGTAAGTTAAATAACTACGTAACTAATTAAATAAACTGAACAGTCAGACCTGAATTAGTAATGTAACCCAGTAAGTAAAGTAAATAACTGAACAGTCAACCTGACATGAGTTAGTAAATACGTAAGTAAAGTAACTGAACAGTCAACTTGACCTGAGTTAGTAAGTAAAGTTACTAAGTAAAGTTAAGTAATTAACTGGACAGCCAGTCTGACCTGAGTCAATAAAGTAATTAAAGTCAGCTGAATTTATTAAAGAAGTACATTAACTAAGTAGGTTGAATTTATTAACTAAGTAAAGTAAATTATGTCAGCAAGTTAAGCAAGTAATGCAAGGTAAATGAATGAAGAAATAAAGAACCATTAAACCATTCAAATATTAGATTTTTTTGATAGTAAAGACATTCATAAAATTACAAAAGATTCAAGCAAATGCTGTTCTTTTGGGGAAAAAACAACAATGTATCACTGTTTCCACAAAAATATTCAGCAGCTATTTTCAATAAGCAGCAAATCAGCATATCTGAATGATTTTTGAAGGACCACGTTACACTGAAGACTGGAGCAATGATGCTGAAAAATCAGCTTCGATCACTGAAATAAATTACATTTTAAAAATCAAAATAGAAATCAGTTCACATTTAACAACATTGTTTTACTGTATTTTCCAGCACATAAATGCAGCCTTGGTGAGCAGAAGAGACTTCATTCAAGCTTTTGAATCGTAGTGTATAAAGTTACTAACCAGAAGTAGCCATCAACATTCCAGCTATTTAAGAGGCCACATTTTAATTGTATTGTTATTTATATTAACTACCATATTTATAATTTATGATATCTATGTAACTAAAACACTGTTTGTTAGTACGTTGTAGCACAGCTTTCGCATTGTTAATCTACTTTAAATCAAGTAAATTGTCAAACATGTCTGTAAGAAGCACCAAGCATTATGCTAGTGCAAACAGCAGACAGGCCACATGCTACAGTGATTTAACCACTGATAAAACATGTGACGCCAAGAGGTTTGCAAAAGGAAAAAAAGGCCTAAAAGGCAAAACGAGCAGCTCCCAGAGGAGTGCCTATAGAAATTTCCACGTACGCTGCACTCGCTCTGCTCTCTGTGTGCAGGAGAACAGAAGGCTGCTCTGTTTATGACCCCTTCCTCATTGTGTGTGTTTGTGTGGGTTTCTGAGGAACACTGGGAACCTTCTGTATGGAGAAGGTGTGAAGTTCTCGACGGGGTCACTGATTGAGTGTATGTATGTATGTGTGTGTGTGTGTGTGTCTGTGTGTGAGTCAGAGAGCGACTGGCCTTTGCCTATGACAACAGCCGCTTGTACTGCATGAAGAATGTTTTCCATGCGCTCACTGGAGAACGACAGAGAGAGAAAGCCTTTGGATGGAAGGCATGGAAAAACTCAAAGAGCACTGACTATATTTAATTCCCGTTACCGAGCAACAACGGGACAACAGGACAGAGATCATGATGAGCAGCAACAGAGCATCACCACACGTGCAATGATTTTTAAAATAAATACTTACTGTAAATATGAATGTGAATAGGGTAATTATAGTTAACAGAAACTGACAGGATTTTCATTACTTGAAATAAAATAAAAATGTTGACCGAAATACTTTTTTTTTTTTTTTTAAAAACTTTATTTTCTCTTTTTATTTTTAAAAAGTGTTTTTTTATTTATTAAAATAACTAACTGCAATTAAAATGTAATAATTATATAGACATAAATATATTTTAAAAACAAAAACAACTAAATTACTAAAACTAATTACTAAAAACTGATTCAAAATATTAAACACTATAACGATACTATAGGTGTAGCACAATATTACAGGATAAATTAAACGTTATATTTCAGGATAAATTAAACCATTTTTTTTATATTATTGGACAAAAAGTGTGCATTTTTAATATCTACCATTTACTGGTCAGAAGCTATAATATGAAAATAACTACTTACTTGTCAATAAAAACTGATATATTTTTGCATTCATACTAACAGGAATATCAATATGAAAAATATAAATACAAATAATAATTATTAATATAACTAAAAATATAATACAAGCAGTGACACAGCATCATCAGACATGCAACAATTATTCAAATAAATGCGCATATAAATATGAAAATGATTGTAATAGGGTCATTATGGTTAATAAAAACTGAAACCATTTTCATTACTTGAAATAAAATAAAAATGATTATTAAAATATAAAAATATTTTTTAAACCTTATTTTTACTTTTTATTAAAACAAGTTTTTATTTTTATTTACTAAAATAACTAATTGCAATAAAAAAATGTACTAAAAACTATATGGACAAATAAATGTTTAAAAACTACTAAAAATTAAAAACATAAAATGACAAAATATGGAAAATATAAAAGAAAAACTGATTAAAAATATTAAGAAACACTATAATGATACTAAAATATATTTAACTTGAAAGGTGTAGCACAAGACTACATGATAAATTTAACCCTTTATTTATTTATTTTAATATTTATTTTTGGACAAAAATAAATACATTTTTAATATCTACCATTTATTGGTCAGAAGGTATATCACTTATCAATAAAAACATATTTTTGCATCCCTACTAAAAGGAATATCAATACGAAAATATAAATACAAATAACAAGAATTAATATAACTAAATAAAATATAATACAAGCAGTGACAAAGCATCATCAAACATGCAACAACTATTTAAATAAATACATACTATAAATATGAAACTGAATGTACTGGAGTAATTATGGTTAAAAAAAAATAAAAATGAAAAACAAAGTTAAAAATAAAAGTAAAAACTTTATTTTTGCTTTTTTATTAAAAACAAGTTTTTGTTTTTTATTTACTAAAATAACAAATAATTGTAATAAAAAATTTATAAAAACTTTACAGACATAAATATATATATATATAAAAAATAAAAACTGATTGAAAATATTAAGAAACACTAAAATATGTATAACTTTAAAGGTGTAGCGTAATTTTTTTATATCTACCATTAATTGGTCAGAAGCTATAATATGGATAAAACACATTCATATTATCATCAATAAAAACATATTTTGCATCCATTTTAACAGGAATATAAATATAAAAAATTTTTTATACAGATAATAATAATTAATATACCTAAATAAAATATAATATGAACAGCGAAAGTGCAACATCACACATGCAACAATTATTAAAATAAATGCATACTATAAATATGAAAATGAATGTACTAGGGTAATTACAGTTAATTAAAACTGAAACCATTTTCATTACTTGAAATAAAATAAAACTGAAAATATAAAAAAAAAAATTACTTATTAAAAAATTAAAAATACATAAATTACTAAAACTAAAATTAAAGTGAAATGGAAAATATATAAAATAAAAACTAATTAAAAATATTAAGAAAAACTATTTTAATTATACAGAAGAAATTATACATTTTAAGGCATAGAACTAAATTACAGGACAGATTTAACCCTTTATTTATTTATTTGTTTGTTTGGAAAAAAAAGTGCACATTTTTAATATCTACCATTTATTGGTCAGAAGCTATAAAATGAAAATAATTATTTACTTATCAATAAAAACTTATATAGTTTTGCATCTATGCTAAATGACAAATATAAATATAAATAATAATAATTAATATAACTATAATAATTATAATAAATATATAATATTAAATAAATATAATAAATATATAATAAATAATAAATATAATATTAGTAATATAATTAAACTAGAAAGATCAGAATTTAGGACCAGAACTCTTCATTTTATAAATATGAAAATGCATATGAACCAGGACAAGCAGCATCCAGACTTTCCAAAATGTAGTATGTGACATTTATTAATATGGAAATTCAACTGGTTATGTAAGTGTTTTAGTATACATTACACGTTTTCATTAAACAAAGCACAAACCTGGCACAAAAACCCTATACTTTTCATAAATTATGACACATTTTGAAAATACTAACAACTGCATTGCTGAAATAATGCAAAATATAAATGCCAAGGACTGACTCAGGCTGGTCTTTCTTCTGATCTGCTGCTCACAATCCTCCGTCCTGCCCGTCCTTCTGTGTACCGAACGGCTGTTTACTTTAGGACCATTAGAAGGTAAACCATCGCTGTAACTCTATCTGCGACGGAGGGGATGTGTTTGTGTGTCTGTGTGTGTGTAGAGGCCAAAACAGTGACTTTGACAGGATATGACACTGATTCTGTCCAGAGCCAAACACACACACACACACACACACACACACACACAACACAGCACGCTGTGTGTTCCCAGGCTAATGTCAGTCAGAGTAACAGTGCAAGTAATCAAGTAACTGTGGTTTCATTTGATTTTATGCTCTCGTAAAATTCTGCATATTCTTGTCATGACAAAACAGAGCACACACACTAAGATACGCTGACAGAAACACACTCAGATTGTGACTACTAGAGTATTTCTGTCATGTCATAAAAGCTAACATAAACATTTAACATTTCTTATAGTTGAAGTGATAAAACCTATAGATCTACAGTATCCATCTACAAAATTTAATTTTATACAATACCAGTAAGATTTTTTAAAAGGTTTTTCTGTTCTGCTCACCAAGCTTGCGTTTGATCCAAAGTGCAGCAAAAACAGTATAATTCTGAAATATTTTTACTATTTAAAATAACTGCTTTCTATTTGAATATTAATAGAATTTTTCTATTAGAAATTAAGAGAAATTAATACTTTTATTAAGCAAGGATGCTTTAAAATTGATCAAAAGTGATGATAAAGACATTTATAATGTTAGAAAAGATTTCCATTTCAGATAAATGCTGTTCTTCTGAACTTTCTATTCATCAAAGAAACCTGAAAAAATTCTATTCAGCTGTTTTCAACATAATAATAATAATAATAATAATAACAATAATAAATGTTTTTTTTAACAGCAAATCAGAATATTACAATGATTTCTGAAGGATCATGTGACTGGAGTAATGATGCTAAAAATTCAGCTTTAAAATCACAAGAATAAATTACATTTTAAAATACATTCAAACAGAAAACTGTTATTTTAAATAATACAAATATTTCAATTTTTTTGCTGTACTTTGGATCAAATAAATGCAGACTTGGTGAGCAAAAGAGACTTCTTTAAAAACCATTAAAAATCGTACTGTTCAAAAACTTCTGACTGGTAATTAAATTACTAAAATTATATACAATGATTACAAATTAACCTTTATATATAAATTAAACAAAAAACCTAAACAAATATTTTTATAATTAATTATTTGTTAATTCATAATTATTTTGGTATATTTACATAGTTAAAATCATTGTAATTCATTAATAATTATTAATTTATAAAAAATAATAAATTAACTGCAGTACAATATAGACTGGCATGACGTATGAATACTTTGCAACATATTTTGTCAATTTTTCTTGCACTATGGAAATAAAAACTTGAGAGAAAACGTGCTTAAGTTGTAAAAATAATGCTAAAAGGTCCTAAAAAAAGGCTCAATTTACATAATTTAACATAGAAATATAATTAAAATGATATGTATGTATTATGTATATATATTATAGCAAACCATTAGCAAAATCTGATTTATTATTGCTAAATAAATAAATAAATAAATGCTACCAAATTGTAATTTTCTATCTCACAATTTAGAGATATAAAGTCTGAATTCTAGGAGAGCAAAAAGTCAGAACTGCAAGACTTAAACTCAAAAAAACATCCTGCAGTTGCATTCTCAGTCATAAATGCCTTTTTTTTTTTTTTTTTTTTTTAATCCTGTGACGGAAATGGGCTTCCATAGAAATATGACTTGAACACATTCCAGGTTCTGCGTTAGATTAAATAAAGCAGGCAAGCACAGGTGACTACATTCATTAAGTAGAGCTCATGTGAGATTCAAAGCCGCTCTTCCACTGAACTTCAGCATACCGGTGAAGCCCTGACATCAAACGACTTCAATCTGAGCTTCCTACAAACGCATTCATGACATCAGCAGAGCGCCAGCCAATAGCTGCTCTCGCTACTGTATCCACATGACCACCAGTCTGCATGAAAAAAAGCATGCACTTCATATTTTTTCAAGCCTAGAGTGGATTTGAGCAAAACCTTCTGCAGTTTTTCTGAGCGTCTCTCCTCAACAGAAGCTTGTTATAATAGATTCAAGACAGACATCCACATAACCTCAAACATACTGTCATTTCTCAGGCTTTTTCCTCATTTAAAGCTCTAGATCAGGATTAGCTGCTTTCTGAGGAGAACCTTACTGTCGAAACAAAAGGCTGAGACAACAATAACCCCTCCTAAACATGTAATTTAAAAAACAAAATGCACAGCTGAGAGGAAGAAAGGGAAAAAAGGCACAAAACAAAACAAACACAGAATGAAAAGGGCCGACGTGAATTCCAGCCATTCTCTGAAGCAGCTCTGAAGATATGAGGAAAGTCTTGCTATGCCAGTTTAGTCTGGATGCTGGTACGGTGGAGTCAGAAGTGGGCAGTAGCCACATTAAACGTGACAGCCGCGACAGGCCCAAGACACTCCCTGGACGTCATTAAAACAACAGCGGCTACGCTGGTACTGCAAGAACCTCTTGCAAACAACTACAGAGAGTCCAGATTCATCTGCGCCACAGGAACACAACTATTCTAGTCCAGAAGCAAAACCACACCACCAAGGCAACCTAACAACTGGCGCTAGCGCAAAACAAGCACCTCTATTATAATAGTATAAAAACACAGAAGAAGTCAGACTTTGGGCCTAAAACAGCCAATGCAAATCTAGACTTTGGGCATTGGGCACATAAAAGTTTGTACAGTTTGCAAGTTTTAAAGTCACTTTAGCTTCGAAGCACCACTTAAAGTATGTTATAATGAACATGCTTATTAGCATGTTTGATACATTGTATATGGATCAGTAATGCTTATTTTTTTAGTCATGATCTATTATGATCAAAAATGTTTACAATTATACGAAAGAAACTTGAATACACCTTTTCTATGACGTGTTTTCATTTGTGAATTTGAGTGACTTTTTTATTTTTTGTGCAGCTTTAGGTTAAAAATGCATGAAAGTCTGTTTATAATAAATAAAAATAAGACAGCAACTTATATTGATAAAATAAAACCGCAACTTAAACACACAACTACGATAAGTAAATTTAAAATTCTGATTTATTTTTTCAGAATTCTGAATTTAAATCTGCCAAAATTCTGTCTTTTTTGGTTTCCATCTCTGAATAAAAAATAAAAAAGGTAATTACAGACATTCTTCTAAGAATTGGGAGTATATGCACTTTATATTAACTGCGAGAAACTCAGAATTGTGAGGTAAAAAGGTCACAATTATCTTTTTTTTTTTTTCATAAAAATGTCTAGGTGGTGAAACTAGCCAAAGATGTCTTATTAAATGAAAACTGGCCTTAGCACAAAACACGACCTCTAAAACTAAGTATGTCCTGCAAATACAGTTTGTGATATTATAATAGTACATAAGCAAAAGTGTCAGACTTTGGGCCTAAACCAGCCAATGAAATTCTACGCTTTGGGCATTTAAAAGTTTGCATGTTAGCATGTTTGATACATTGTATATAGATCAAGAACGATATTTTTTTTTGTCAGAATCTATTATGACCAAAAATACATTTTGAATTATACGAGAGAGGCTTAAATATATCTTTTCTACAACTAACATTTGAGTCAAGTTTTAATTTGTGAATCTGAATGATTTTTTGGTTATTTTTTTGTGAAGCTTTAGGTTAAAAAAAATGTATGAAAACCTCTTTCAACGAGAGAATAAATAAAAATAAGACTGCAACTTAAATCAATAAAATAAAAGCACAACTTAAACACACAACTATGATGAGTAAACTTAGAATCCTGGGGGGAAAAAATCAGAATTTCAGAAAGAAGTAAAAAAACTCAAATTCTGATTTATTTTTTCAGAATTCTGAATTGAAATCACCCAAAATTCTGGTTCTTTTTTGTTTCCATCTCTGAATAAAAAACAAAAACGGTAATTACAACTTTTTATCTCACAATTTTAACTTTTCCCCTCACAATTTAGACTTTCTTCTAAGAACTGGGAGTATACATTTTATATTAATTGTGAGGAACTCAAAATTTTGAGGTTAAAAAAAAAAGTCACAATTATCGTTTTTATGTATTTATTTTCCATAAAAATGTCTAGGTGCTGTAACTATCTCCCAAAATTCACTTTCTTTTTTGTTTACATCTCTAAATTAAACTAAAACGGTAATTACAACTTTTTATCTCACAATTTTGACTTTTTCCCCACAATTGCAAGTTTATATCTTACAATCTTCAGACTTTCTTTTAAGAACTGAGAATACATATTTCATATTAATTGTGAAAAATAAAATCAGAATTGTGAGGTAAAAAGTCACGATTATCTTCTTTCATTTATTTATTTATGTATTTTTCATAAAAGTGTCTAGGTGGTGTAACTGGTCGAAGAATAGCGTCTTATTAAACGAAAACAAAAAAATGTTGTCAGCAGCAGTTTGGATTTTTTTTTAACGTTACGTCTTTCAAAACAAGCACAAATTTTGTTTATTTTGTTGCCTAATCAAAGTCAGTGTGGTGTAACCAACATACAGGAAACTTTTTTTTCCTTGTCATGTGACAATAAACCCCTAAAACAGAAGGACCCCTTTAGTCCATAGTCAAGTTTAAGGATTAACAATATTACATATTATGACTTCTTTATGAAAAGCCATCTTTTGTTTGGGTCAGCTTGGAGTAACCTCTAAAAATACTTCTAGTTTGACTTAAATATGTTTAAAAACAACAATTAAACTGAGTACACACCCATTTGTTTTAGTATTTCACTACTTTTTACTTGATACTTACATCACTGATATTTTAAACGTCTTTTGTGTATTAAATTTGTTTTTCAAAATGTATGAAAAAAACTCAGACATGACATTTCTAAAATTTCATCAACTATAAACTATATATTTAACAGTTTTCCCCTGTTATCATCCAGACATCACTGCTTGTCATCGACCCACAAGTTGAAAACGGCGCCGAGAAAAGTTTGTGAACCTTCGTAAAAGTTTCGAAACCGAGTCAAACTTGAGTGTAAACAATCAGACAAGCTCCGGGTACCTGATGCAGCGCCGTCAGCCCGTCTACATTGGCGTGGTTGATATCTGCTCCCTGTCGCAGGAGCTCCGCCACCTCCTCCCGGTCCCCGGCGGAGCAGGCGGCCATGAACACAGCGCCCTGGGCGAAGCGCACCCTGGCCCGTCGGTTTCCGGGAGCGGAGGACTGGCTCCTCGCCTCCGCCCCGGTCCGGTCCGTCTCAGAGCCCTGCCACCGCTGCAGCTGATCCTGCCTTCGCTGCTTTGCCGCTTCGGACCGGGAACGGTCAGTGGCCGCCATCTTCCTCCCTCGGTCTCTCCCGGGGAGTTTCAGTTCATCAGACAAGTGATGTCCGATTCACGTACGAATCGTTCTGTTGAACCGAATCTTTTAAATGATTCACTCGAACTGATTCGGGTTTGTGAATCATTCGCTGAGGAGGTTCAACAAAACATACAAACTCGCGGTTTCTTAGATAAATCAACTGCTAATGAATCAGAAATCGTTTTTGTTTGTGTTTTTCGCTTTTTCAATTCAAACCAAACTTACATTAAAAGTACCACAAGTCGCCTCCTTTAAAACAATCGAATATTTCGCAAACTAAAGATGAAGATAATCGTATTAACGACATAACGGTATATCAGTAATCGAAAACAGCGGTTTTACAACCAAAAACGTAAGTAATACCTCAAAAAACGTTAGTAATAACGCAACTGGAACGAATCGTTCGAACGAACCGATTCAATAAACGGAATCAGACCTCCCAATGCTATATCAGACCGGAGAGACAGATGAGGAGAGGCGCAACAGGAGAAACAAATCGCGCCCTCTGCCGGGCGCGAAAAGAAAAGCCGCGAAGCGGTGGAGTCGGACGCAACTTCATCAGCCAATAGAAACGCAGGGCCGTGATGACGCAGCAACTCCCACGCACTTGAACTTGACTGTGTATCGGAGCTGAGGCGCTGTGAATAGCGGGTCGCTTTCCTATAAAAGCAGCGCTGTAAAAGTCAAGAAATGTTTGCAAAGGTTCCCCAGACACTTACAGTTTGAAGCAACAATGGAAAATATAAAACCAAAAGAAACGAACACCTAAAAATAACGGCCAAAAAAGGAGAACCTTTTAACCTAGCATGTAAACCTAATTGGATAACAAGATTATTTCGTGATAATATGCTTTAAAAACAATGAATAATCATCATTTTTAAGAGTGTACGTCCTAAATAAACAAGAAACTTGTATTTGAATTGTAAGTCAAAACTTTATTAGTCCTGTTAACATTTAGTTACATTAAAATACTGAGCAGAAATGCAGATTAAGAGGTGTATTTTACCGT